>NC_039366.1:140362964-140363232 GCF_003573695.1 Papaver somniferum | reverse complement strand
GAGTCTGGAAAGTATTTTTAAAGTATTTTAGAAAACTACATAACGTATCTGAAAAATTCTGACGGGCAGAAAATTAATCCTTATTAAATCCGCTTTTCCTAATCTTTGTGTAGAAAATTTGAATCCGTGTATTACACGAAACTTGTAGATCATGAACTTATCTTAAAACCCATTTTCAAGTTTTCAATTTGGGTTTTTATTTTGAGAGATGTGGTGATTTCAAATCGTTGTGTATGTTTGTCCAAAATAATAGACGTGATACTTGAGA